>NC_057809.1:192264389-192266634 GCF_018294505.1 Triticum aestivum | reverse complement strand
CGCCGCCTCGGCCATCGGCGACCGCGCCCTCGCCGGCCGCCTCCTCCCTCCTCCACGCCGGCTCCGGCGAACTCGGGTCCGGCCAGCTACAGTGCCGCGAGATCCGATCTGGATCGGGGTTGCTACAGTAAACCCTAGGGGTAGTTTTTTTCACCAAGTTCCGGATATTTTTAGTTCATATGCCCCTGTTCACGACCCCGTAACTTTGCATCCGTAGCTCCGATTTGGGCATATAGCATATCAAAATGTTCACCTCAGAGAGTACATCATTTCATTCCATTGCATCATTTTCATTTCAGCTCATCTTGATGCCCGAAATGAGGTTAGAATAGGGCTACTTGAGTTAATTGTCAGATCTGTTACTCCGTTTAGCACTTTTGTCGTTTTTGCCATGATTATTGTGTGCATGCTATGCCCGTGAGTTCTACATGTGTTTTGTTAGGGGTTTTGTCATCTTTCCAGAGGTGCAACCCATATATTTTTAGGATGTGTGTGGTGACTTGTGCAAGCTTGCAAAGTGGTGCACTTGCTAATTCTGTTTTCAGGGACTTAGTAATTTCACTAAGTCCTGGGATTGTTTAGTTCATGATGCCACATGTTCATGTTGTTTCCTAGCGATCCGTGCCTCTTTTGAGGATGATCACTAAGGGAGTTTTGTTAATATTGTAGTGCTCTATCCATCCATGTCTTTGTTTGCAATTATGGAGCACCCTAGCTTGAGTTAATCGAGCTCTACTTTTGCTTCGTTGCGAATCTGGACAGATCGTCAACTTGTTTGCGATTTTGCCGATGTCATTGTAGTTGATCCGTGCATGCTATGCCATTGTTCTTGCCATGTCTAGCTTGCATTTTGTGCCTTCTTAAGGGATGTATGCTTGTCTTGCCGTGACTTGCACCGTGGTGAGTGCATCGAGCTCGTAAACATGCCTTCGTGAGATATGTTTCAGCATGTCCCTGTTTTCACTAAGTCTGAAAACTGATTATGTTTTTGCTATGTTCGTGTGCTTGTTAGTATATTTTGTGATCCCTTTTGGCTCAAGCTCACTAAGTGACTTTTGTTAAGCTTGTTCATTAGCTCCATGCCATGTCTTTCTTTGTCATGTTCAGGTCCTGTAGCATGTTGTTTTGTTGCTCCGAAGAGGGCTATATGATCTGAAATTCCAGACAAGTGTTAATTTCACTAAGTCTGAGATCTGTTTTACCATTTGAGTTTTTTCCATGCTTGTTTTAACCTCCTGATGGATGAATTGGCCGTAGCTCAGTGCTAGACTTTTGTTAAGCATCTTGTGTGCATCGCTTCCATGTATTTTGTTGTCATGTTTGGGTACTGTAGCATGTTCATCTCATTGCATTTAGATGCCTACTACCTGTAAATCGCAGACCGGTGTCATTTTTGAATCGCTTGCCATTTCCAAGCCGTAACTCCGATTCCGGCGTTCTTTATATCGTTTTCAAGCGATTTCATCTCATATTTCCAGTGGCACACTTGGATTTCCAAGTTGAGGCCAGGTTCATGCATTTCCTGTCATATCTTGCATTTTACATCCCGCATCGCATCCCGCATAGCATGTCATCATTTCATCTTATTGCTTGTTCTTGCACGTGGTTGATTGTATCCTTGTTGCTTGTTTGTCTTGTTTGGGTAGAGCCGGGAGACGAGTTCGCTAACGAGGAGCCCATTGAGTTTGCTTTTGAGGATCCAGTCAACTCTGACAACCATGCAGGCAAGATGATCATACCCTCGAAATCACTACTATCTTTGCTATGCTAGTTTGCTCGCTCTTTTGCTATGCCATTGCTACGATGCCTACCACTTGCTTGCAAGCCTCCCAAATTGCCATGTCAAACCTCTAACCCACCATTGTCCTAGCAAACCGTTGATTGGCTATGTTACCGCTTTGCTCAGCCCCTCTTATAGCGTTGCTAGTTGCAGGTGAAGATTGGAGGTCGTTCCTTGTTGGAACATCTTTTATTTACTTGTTGGGATATCATTATATTGCCTTGTTATCTTAATGCATCTGTATACTTGGTAAAGGGTGGAAGGCTCGGCCTCTCGCCTAGTGTTTTGTTCCACTCTTGCCGCCCTAGTTTCGGTCATATCAGTGTTATGTTCTCGGATTTTTGCGTTCCTTACGCGGTTGGGTTATAATGGGAACCCCTTGATAGTTCGCCTTGATTAAAGCTTTTCCAGCAATGCCTAACCTTGGTTTTACCATTCTCCACCTAGCCTCTTTTTTCCCTTGGG
>NC_057809.1:192257101-192264154 GCF_018294505.1 Triticum aestivum | reverse complement strand
GCCACCTCGGGGCAACTTGAGGGTTGGTTTTAGTTGTACGTAGTGTTCATCTGAGTGTTCCCTGAGAAAGAGATATGTGCAGCTCCTATCGGGATTTGTCGGCACATTCGGGCGGTGTTGCTGGATTTGTTTTAACCTGTTGAAGTGTCTTGAATTACCGAGATACCGAGTCTGATCGGAACGTCTTGGGAGGAGGTCCATTCCTTCGTTGACCGTGAGAGCTTGTCATGGGCTAAGTTGGGACTCCCCTGCAGGGATTGATCTTTCGAAAGCCGTGCCCGCGGTTATGGGCAGATGAGAATTTGTTAATGTCCGGTTGTAGATAACTTGAACCTTAATTAAATTAAAATGAATCAACCGAGTGTATTACCGTGATGGCCTCTTCTCGGTGGAGTCCAGGAAGTGGACACGGTGTTGGAGTAATGTTTGCGCATGTTACTCTCTAGTATCTCGCTCGTGCTTTGCCTCCTCTTCTCGCTCTCTTTTGCGAATAAGTTAGCCACCATACTTGCTAGTCGCTTGCTGCATCTCCATATATTTATCTTGCCTTACCTATAAGCTTAAATAGTCTTGATCGCGAGGGTGCAAGATTGTTGAGTCCCTGTGGCTCACAGATTACTATTACACCAGATGCAGGGCCTGATGATTCCGCTCCAGGAGACGCGTACGAGCTCAAGTGGGAGTTCGACGAAGACTCTCAACGATACTATGCTTCCTTTCCCGATGATCAGTAGTGGTGCCCAGTTGGGGGTGATTGGGACCGTTGTCGCATGTTGGGTTCTCTTTATTTTGGCGCCGTAGTCGGGCCATGAGTGTTTGAATGATGTAATGTTATTTCTGTACTTGATTGACGTGGCGAGTGTCAGCCAACTATGTTATCTCCCTTTTTATTATTATATTACATGGGATGTTGTGAAGATTGCCTAACTTGCGACATATGCCTTCAATGCGATTATGTCTCTAAGTCATGCCTCGACACGTGGGAGCTATAGTCGCATCGAGGGTGTTACAAGTTCGTAATCAGATCCTTCCCCGACTTTAGGAGCCCCATTGCTTGATCGTTTTTAGCGGCCGAGTTGTATCTAGAAAAATGTTTTGAGTCTTTTAGGAATTATATATCGGAGAGATTAGGAATTCTTTTTACTTCCCAGTCTCCTCATCGCTCTGGTAAGGCTTCCTGACGTAGAGTTTTGACTCTTCTCTTCTCAAATTTCACTAAAAAAAATTTAGGATCACGCGGGTATCTTGGAATCATTCCGATGGTTTTATGATGAGAACATTGTCTTGGTGCCTCCTGTCAGGGGTTTAGTGGAAGTGTCCCGGGGAGTTGAGCTCTGAGGTGTTGTCATCATAATTTTATCGTTACAGTTCTGGAATACCTGAGTCTAGTACGCCGACATCAAAAATCTCTTTTATGCAGTTCATTGGTGAGATAACCTCGACTCCACCCAGTACTGGGCGGGAGTTTGGGAGTATCCCCATAACATGTATAATGTATGCTTTTCGAAGGTTGAGGTAGATGGTTTCCGAAGGTTTCTTGGTTATGTGTTGAAGGATGGATACAGCTGGATGTAGGATTTGCTAGTTTGGGTGAGATATTATGATTCCCCTGTATCCCCAACACCTGATTGCATAACCGGAAAGGTTCGGAAGTTTCATAGGTGGGAATTCTAGTAGCTCTAGTTTTTCTTCCACGGATATTGGTTTGAGATTGGGATTTCTTACCGATTATTCGTTCTTGATCCGTACCTTGTTGATTTATTTCTCTACCTTAATTCTACGTGGCTTCTCAATTTATGGATATGTGACCATTTCAAGAGGAATGCATTCGTTCATTTTGTTCAGATGTGAAGACTATATGTTGCAATTTTCATTCCGTTGGATTCAGCTTCAATATTTATCTGTCAATGTGCTAATGGTGGTCAACCTCTTCAGGATGGCTCCTCCAACGCGCACGACTCTGAATCCTGATCCGCCACCACCTCCACCTCCTCCAGAGGCATGGCAAGCTGTGATGGCCACAACCAATGCAAATACACAGTTGATCATGCAAATTCTTCAAGAGCGCAATCAAGGTAGTCGAGGGAATCAAGGCAGCAATCAGACTCACTTTGCTACACTCAACCAGTTCCTTGCTAGTGGGCCAAAGACTTTCAGCAATTGTGTTGAGGCAACCGATGCTGATGATTGGCTTGTGGATCTGTGCAAGCATTTCGAGTGTAGTAACGTCAGGCCTGAGGACTTTGTTAAGTTCGCTTCCTTCCAACTCAAAGATCAAGCTGCAGAATGGTTCCAGCAGTACAAGGATTCCAGAGGTGGACGTGTTATCACTTGGGATGATTTCCGTCGAGATTTCCGAGCTCATCATATTCCGTAGAGCGTGGTTAAAAGCAAGCGTGAGGAATTCCGCAATCTGAAGCAAGGCTCTTTGTCTGTCTATGACTACAACAAGTTCTTCCAGAAGCTCGCCCGCTTTGCTAAGCAGGACGTCCCTGATGGGAAGAGCATGATATATCAGTTCAGGGGTGGTCTCAGAGAAGAAATTCAGCTCGCTCTTGTCCTCTTTGAGCCCTTGAGATACGATGAGTTCTACAACATGGCACTGAAGCAAGAGGTTGCTCAGTTGAGGTGTGATGCTTCCAAGAAGCGAGTCAGAGATGTTACTCCTTCTTCCTCTACTCAAGTGGCCAAGCAGCAGAAGTTTTGGCTTCCTCCTCTTCCGTTCTGGCAGCCGTATCAGCAGAAGAGCAAAGGTGGCAGTGGTTCTTCCCACCCACCCAACCCTGGCTTTCAGAACAAGACTTCGTCTCAAGCTCCAAGATCGAGTGCTCCGTATCACCGTCCGCTTTCAGAGGTCATGTGCAACAAGTGCCAACAGAAGGGTCACTATGCCAATGAGTGTTTCAACCAGAGGCGTCTTCCTCCTCCTCCTGTCAGATCGGCAAGTACAGTTGTGGTCAAGCATAACCCCAAGCACGCCAAGGTCAATTTGCTGAATGCAGCTCAGGCAGAGGACTCACCAGATGTGATCATGGGTAACCTTCCTGTTAACGATGTTCCTGCAAAAGTTCTTTTTGACACTGGTGCATCGCTTTCTTTTATTTCAACTCCATTTGTGGCCAAGCATGATTTTGTGACCGAAAGGATTCCTGTTCCATTGAAGATTGTGTCTTCGGGCAAGCAAATGACTTCTAACAATTGCGTCCCGGATGTCTCTATCATGTTGGGCGATTACAAGTTTCTCTCTTCTCCGGTGGTTTTTGGTAACTCGGATATTGATCTTATTCTCGGAATGGATTGGCTTTCTAAGCACAAGGCACATCTTGATTGTGCAGCCAGGAAGATTCAATTGACTCATTTGTCTGAGGATGTAATTGTCTTTGCCGCTCGTGATGATACTATCCGTCTGTTTTCTCTCAATGAGAAGGGTGAATTGGATGCTATCTCTCAAATTCCAATCGTTTGCGAATATCAAGACGTCTTTCCAGAAGAGCTTCCAGGAATGCCTCCACACCGGCCAGTTGAATTTGTTATTGATCTTGAGCGTGGCACGGAACCTGTGTGCAAGCGTCCTTACAAGCTCGGACCTGAAGAGTTGAAGGAGCTGAAGAAGCAACTCGATATGCAAGAGAAAATGGGTCTCATCCGGCCTAGTTCTTCTCCGTGGGGTTGTGGTGTTCTTTTTGTGAAGAAGAAGGATGGAACGGACCGACTTTGTGTTGATTACCGTCCAGTGAACAAGAAGACCATCAAGAACAAATATCCACTTCCCAACATCAATGAGCTGTTCGAACAACTCAAAGGTGACCAAGTATTCTCCAAGCTTGATCTCCGTATGGGTTATCACCAGATTCGCATTCGTGAAGAAGATATTCCCAAGACAGCATTCAGAACAAGCTTTGGTTCATATGAATACACTGTCATGTCTTTTGGCCTCGCCAATGCTCCCCCGACGTTCTCCTGCATGATGAACTTCATGTTCAACGCCTACACCAATGACTTCGTCTTGGTCTATCTCGACGACATTCTGGTTTTCTCGAAGAACAAGGAAGATCATGCCAAGCATTTGCGTTTGGTTCTTGATAAGCTCAGAGAACATCAGTTCTACGCTAAGTTCTCCAAGTGTGAATTTTGGCTCGATGAGGTTCTTTATCTTGGTCATATCATCTCTGCCAAGGGCATTGCCGTGAATCCTGAGAAGGTGTCTGCAATTGTGAATTGGGAACCTCCTCAGAACGTGAAGCAACTCCGCAGTTTTCTCGGTCTCGCAAGCTATTGCCGAAGATTCGTTGAAAACTTTTCTAAGTTCGCGAAGCCTCTCTCTAATCTTCTTCAGAAGCACATCAAGTACGTTTGGTCTCTAGAATGTGATATTGCTTTCAACACTTTGAAAGAGAAATTGATCACTGCTCCAGTTCTGACTCCACCTGATGAATCCAAGCCGTACGAGGTCTTTTGTGATGCCTCTCTCCAAGGTCTTGGCGCAGTATTGATGCAAGAGAAGAAAGTTGTTGCTTATACATCTCGCCAGTTGAAGCCTAATGAGAAGAACTACCCCACTGATGATCTCGAGTTGGCGGCAGTTATGCATGCTCTTTTGACTTGGAGACATCTTCTATTGGGAAGAAAAGTGGACATTTTCACTGATCACAAGAGTCTCAAGTACATCTTCACTCAGCCTAATCTCAACCTCAGGCAAACTCGATGGGTCGAAATGATTCAAGAGTATAATCTGAGTATCGAGTATACTCCAGGCAATGCCAATGTGATTGCTGACGCTTTGAGCAGAAAGGCCTACTGCAACAGTCTGATTCTCAAGCCTTATCAACCCGAGCTTTGTGAAGCTTTCCGCAAACTTAATCTGCAAGTTGTTCCTCAAGGTTTCCTCGCCAACCTTCAATTCTCTCCTACCTTAGAAGACCAGATTCGCCAAGCCCAGCTTCTTGATGCTATGGTGAAAAAGTTGAAGATTGGGATTGCCAGGAGTCAGTCCAAGTACAAGTGCTACCGCCTTGATGACAAGGACACTCTTTTCTTCGAAGATCGTATTGTTGTACCCAAAGGTGACCTCCATAAAGTGATCATGAACGAGGCTCACAATTCTCTCCTCTCCATCCACCCTGGGAGCAAGAAGATGTATCAGGACCTTAAGCAAGCTTATTGGTGGACTCGAATGAAGCGCGAGATTGCTCAATTCGTGAATGAATGTGATGTCTGCAGAAGAGTGAAGGCAGAACACCAAAGGCCAGCTGGTCTCCTCCAACCTCTTGCCATTCCAGAATGGAAGTTTGACCACATTGAAATGGACTTCGTGACTGGGTTTCCTAAGTCCAAGCGTGGCAATGATGCTATATTCGTTGTCATCGACAAACTCACCAAAGTGGCTCACTTTCTGCCTATCAAAGAGTCGATCACTGCAGCTCAATTGGCAGAACTCTATACCTCGCGTATTGTCTCTCTGCACGGTATTCCTCAAGTGATCTCTTCAGACCATGGCAGCATCTTTACCTTGAAGTTTTGGGATTCTTTCCAGAAGGCCATGGGCAGCAACATCCGCTTCAGCACAGCTTTCCATCCTCAAACAAGCGATCAAGTCGAGCGTGTCAACCAGATTCTTGAAGATATGCTCAGGGCTTGTGTGATATCCTTCGGCATGAAGTGGGAGGATTGTCTTCCTTATGCTGAATTCTCCTACAACAACAGTTTTCAAGCAAGTTCGGGCAAGGCCCCTTTTGAAATTCTGTATGGCAGGAAGTGCCGTACCCCTCTCAACTGGTCTGAAACCGGTGAACGTCAGCTTTTGGGTAATGACTTAATCACAGAGGCAGAAGAAATGTGCAAAGTCATTCGTGATAACCTCAAAGCAGCCCAATCCCGCCAGAAGAGCTACTATGATAGTAAGCACCGCGATTTGGCTTTCGAGATCGGAGATCATGTTTACCTCCGTGTCTCTCCTATGAAAGGTACTCGTCGCTTCGGTATCAAAAGGAAGCTTGCCCCTAGATACGTGGGACCTTTCAAGATTGTTAGCAAGAGAGGCGACCTCGCCTATCAACTCGAGCTTCCTTCAAACTTTGCAAATGTTCATGACATGTTCCATGTCTCTCAGCTTCGAAAGTGCTTCAAGACTCCTAACCGCACCATCAACTTCGAGGACATTGAGATCCAAGAAGATCTCTCTTATCGTGAGCACCCAGTTGCTATTCTTGAAGAGACTGAACGCAAGACTCGCAACAAGTCAATCAAATTTCTCAAAGTCAAGTGGTCACACCATTCTGACCGTGAAGCTACCTGGGAACGCGAGGATCACCTCCGTTCTGAGTACCCGGCGTTCTTTCAGTCCTAGATCTTGGGACGAGATCCTTTCGTAGTGGTGGAGTGTTGTAACACCCCGGATGTAACTTTCCCTATTTGTACTCTAACTCTTGCTGTTTCCGGCGTTAAGTTATATTTATTTCCTCGGGTTCGGGTCTTTGTCTCCGTGTGTTGTTGTCTTTGTCATGCATCTCATATCATGTCATCATGTGCATTGCATTTGCATACGTGTTCGTCTGATGCATTCGAGCATTTTCCCTATTGTCCACTTTGCATTCCGACGCTTCGTTCTCCCTCGGTGGTCATTTCTAGCTTTGTTTCGTGTGTGGGGATTAAACATTTCCGGATTGGACCAAGATTTTCCAAGCGGCCTTGGTTTACTACCGGTAGACCGCCTGTCAAGTTTCGTACCATTTGGACGTCGTTTGATACTCCAACGGTTAACCGAGGGACCGAAAAGGCCTCGTGTGTGTTGCAGCCAACACCCCTCCAATTTGGTCCAAAACCCACCAAACTCTGCTCCATGTCCTAGAGCATTCAATCACGATCGCGTGGCCAAAAACCGCACCTCATTTGGACTCCGCTAGCTCCCTCTATGCCTATATATACACCCCCCTCCGAAATTCATGGGTCTCCCCTCCCCCCCTAAACCCTAGATCCATCCGCCGCCGTCGCCGGACGTGTCCGGATGGGGCCGGACAGCATCCGCCCGCCGCCTTCAGCCACCCGCGCGTCGAC